>NC_045476.1:103000235-103030235 GCF_009650955.1 Corvus moneduloides | reverse complement strand
AATACAGGATTTCTTTATTGTTGTGATTGCAGTGCATGCTGCAGGAAAATAGCCAAGTAGAATCCCTCTAAGCTAATAGTCACGGTGCTGCTTATCATTGTCTCTGTTTTCCTCTGTACAGCAGGGCCAGTTTTGACCACCAAAAGAACTAGTAACTGTGTGAATGTCTAGATTTGTAGTGTAATTTTTTGCTTTTCAACATAAACCAGTTTTAATTAATTTTTTTAAATGATTTTTTCCCCTGATTTAAAAATACTAGTTTAATACTCAAGTTTTTGTGGTTTTTTGGTTTTTTGCCTCCCCTCTCCAATCACTGTTATTTAAATGTACAAAATGTAAGGTAGTGAATGAAAAGAATGAACAGTTTCCAGACTGGGCCTGATCCAAAGCCCAAAGGAAGTACGTTAAAGAGTATGCCATTGACTTTCATGACACAGGACTTGGGCCATAAAGTATGGACATGTAGTAAGATTTTTTTATTATTTTTTTAAAATTGGAAAAGAAATAATTTATTATTTGCAAGTAACCTCTATTACCGAAATCAAAAGATGTTAATTCAATGCGAAGGTGTGAATTTGAATTTTAACATCCAGTTTTCAAGTGCTAGTGTTTGTGTTTTGGTTTGTTTTTAAGTAAGAATATCTTTAAATTATTCATAGGTAGATATTGTTAAGAGTACAGCAGACTGAATAAAAGAAGGAGCTCTCTGTGAAATGGTTAATAGGTCTTATTGGCAAATCATCACTATTGCAAGTGTCATAGTTACAGCTCAGCTTTAAAGTATATGAATTTAAAACCTAACTATTGTGACTAATATTTATTTCAAAGTACAGAATGTGTCACAGCAGTAGGGCATCCTATTATTAATGCAGTAAACTCTTGCTGTAGTAATTTTTGGTATGAGGTTGCTGTGCTCAAGTTCCCAGCTATATAAAAGTAACAGTGAAACATGCCTTTTTTCGGCTGTATCTTGCTGTAACATGTGAAATGAGTCGTTCCCAGGAAGAGCCATATGGACAAGTAGTTCCATATTAAACTTCCTAGTATAACTTCGAGCTGGCCTTCTATGCTATAAAGTCTCTGGTTAAAACACCAATTTTAAAGACTGTTTTCAATTCTCTTCTACTTTTTAAATCAAATCAAGTCAAGGCATGGCTTTTCCAAGTAGTATATTCAGGTTGGAATTTCTTTATTTGAAAAAGTTCATGAATTACCTGCTGTTTCATCACTATGATGCTGATGCTTTGCAAGGATCATGTCTGGGTCTTGCTCTATTTAAAATATGCTTTGCACTGCATGCAATTGCATACTACATTACATGAATCTACCACAGTTTTTTTCTCTGATGGTGCCAGCTTATACTCCAGATCTTAATTTCACTGAAGGAATTTGCATAGATCCCACTTACTTCAAATGTAAGAGTAAAAGCGGCAGAGGAGTCATGTTAATGCAGGCAGATTTGTGCAGACTATGATACATAGCCAACATGTTTTCTTCATGTTTCCTTTCTTTTTTACCCTCAGAGGCACCTGCTGCTGCAAAGGGGCACTGCAGTAGCTTCCAAATCGGGAACATTCACTTTTTGTGCTTGCAACAGATTTTTTTTTTTTCCCTGCTCTGTAAGTCACTACTGAAATAAAAAAAAAGTCACTTTCTGAAATAAAAAACAAACACAAGAATGATATTTCAGGGTAATCTTTTTTTGCCTTAGCCTCTGGTAGGTGAAAGGAAAAATGCCTATGTGTTTTCAAAACAAAATGAAAAAACAACATTTTCTGTTAAGTTTTGTATTTTAAATGGCCTTTTTTCAGGGAGAGGGAATTCCCTAGTCTCAGTTTATCTTTACTAGAATATCGGTAGCTCATGTGTAAGCTTGTGTTTTGTCCTTTTCGTTTTGGCAGTGTTTTCCAGTTGAAAAGAAGAGTGAACTCCCAGTACTCTGCCTTTTCCAAACCTCCAGTTTGTAGTTGTACTTATCATCAATATTGCAGGCCCTGACACTCTGCAGCACTGTCACTGTATATACTGTGAAGGCAGTAAAAATGAGCACTAATCAATCTTTCAGGGAGAAGCAATGAGCATTAGAAGGCCACTATCCTGTGACTAAACACACCCCTTTTATGGAGTGTTGGTGCTAATAAAGGACAGCTTATTACTGAGGCAGAGACCAAAGCTTGGGTGAGGTCAACCATGACTGGCAGTCATCAGTCATTCTTAATGATACTTTTTCCCGTGCTTTCTAAGGGATTCTGAGCAGAGTGCAAATCATTCGGGGTCATCCATAGTTCATGTACCCACAGATGGCAAAGGTTTTGAAAGACTTTAGTTTAAACTTGGGGGTCTTTTTTTTTGAAACGTTACTCAAGTAGGCAAAAAACCTCAAACAAAACAGATTTTGCTCATTTGGAATGTTGTATTTTCTTTCACTCTAATAGATGTTTTACACACTAGAGTGCTTGTGCATTATAAAGAACTACATAAATTTATTTTTATGACGTCTGTCTTCTTTAATTATTACCTTTGATGTCTATTGGTGACTAAAGAGAGCTTAACAGGATTTCTCTCCCTTCTTAAATTTCGCAAAGTGAAACTCAGCCAGTCCCTGACAGATGTCTGTTCCTCACCTTCAGGATTATTTTATAAATCCCTTTCTGATGAGCGGAAGTGTCAAATCAAGGACAGGTCATAAAGTAAAAGTATAAACCTTTTAAAGGGAGACCTTGGTAATATATAAACATTTTGCACACTATCTGAAATTTTATGGACTTTAAAAATGATATTTTAGCTATAGAAAAGCAAAAGTTAAAACACCAGGCACTGTGCGTATGTTTTTAAATGCACGCCATTCCCCTGCTCCTTATCTTTCTTTCTATAGTCATATTTTACATGTTTTGAGAAAATAGCTGTACTCTCTGTAGGGGCTGTCACTAAAGTTTGGGTTTCAAAGGGTCTCCCTATTTCATTTACTTTGAAATTTGTGCTCTTTTCAGTCGTTGTTTTTAAATTCCTCAATTAAGCACTCTCTGCACCACCTTGAAGTTGGTGAGTGGGTATATTGCTGCTGTGATCTAGACAACTGCTGTCATTTTCAGATGGTTGAGATTATCTGAGATTTTACTTGAGCGAAACTGTTAGTTTATTTCTAAAAGCTGAGGTAAACTGGATTGTTTTTCGGGTCTACTGGGAAGTCCACACCACCATGTAAGGAAATATTTTACTTTACAGTAGTACATTACTTTATAATGCAAAATCCTGATGGCAGGTTGGAGGGCAGGGTAATGTGTGTGGTTAAATGTATACATACATGCATATGAAAGTATAGAGACTTTAAAAATTGACTGTAACTGGTGGTGTAATTTTTACAGTTACAGATGACTTGCGTTTTATTTTCCTCTTTGTACTGTTAAAAAGCCAAGCATGTACAGCATGTGTAAACTGAAGAATGCACTTTCGCTTGATTAACATTAAAAGCTCATTTGTTTCCTGGTGTGTCTGTACAGCACTGAGCAATGTAGGACCGTGTCCCATGTAGAAACACTTAAAAGTTTCCATATTTTGTTGTATAAAGTTGTAACATACGGCGGGGAAGGGGAACAAGGTAAATATTTTTATTAAAGATCACGGGGGATTTTTCCGCAGTGTCTTTGTGGCTAGGAAAATTGTCTGATAAAGTCCTTCGTGGTTGATGATGTGAATGTTTTCTTTCCTCGTTGGGATTTTTGTCTTTTTTGTGTCCTGCTTAAAATCTCAAGTCAGTTGTGCGATACTGCAATTAACACACCATGTCTGAGGCTTCAGCAGAGTTAGACAAGTCATTGATGAACAAGTGTGATCGGTACATGACTGGAAACGATGTAAAGCATATGGAAATTACTGATTGACAAACAAACATTTATACAGTGTTGACGCTGATAGTGCTCATTAAGATCTGAACCGGGGGGCCCTGTTGTGCTTTTGTGAGCCCCCATCCCTGTGATGCTCTCCAGTAATTGCTAGTGAAAATACAAGTGATGCTAGAAGGCAGCTTACCTGGTGCAAGGAGCCTGCACCAGCAGCTGACTTCATGCAGGTACAGGGGTGCACCCATATGCAGCCCAGTGCTAGGTCAGGACCTATGGTTACCATTCATCCATGAAGTATTGCCATTCTGGGCTGTATGTATCACACAAGACCTTTAATTTTCAGTTACACAGAGGATGGTGAGGAGGAGGTGTGAGAGCATCTGTACAGAGAAGTTGGTGAAACTCACGTCCTGTCACCACTGGCTTTGAGGGCCTGTGGAAAGTCTAGGCTAGCGTTGTAGGTCAGCTGAACGTGTAGATGTGACATTTTAGTGCTCTGTGGTGCTAGTTCTCTCCCTGGGCAGGGAATGAAAGTCACCTTTGGGTTCAGTGTCCATCCTATTCCCCTGCAGATAGAGTATAAGCAAAAAACCAGAGCTGTTCTGTGCTTGCATCTCAACAAGGTGATGCGTGAGTTCAGCCTTTCACACAGGCGTAATGCTTGGGTTTAGATACTGCATCCCTTCTCCATCTCCTTCCCCCTCCCCACACCCTCCCCATGTTTTTAGATGTTTAGTTTTTTTCCTTTCTATCTGAAATCCTTTATTTTGTCTTTACAGTCTGGTTGAATAGGAATTGTTTCGTTTATGCAGCTTTGTGCTTTTTCTCTACAGCTTGTATTTGCATGAATGTGTTGCAGCCTGATGCAAGTTCATTCGATTAAATAAAATGCTTAAATTGTAATCCGTGCAAAACGATCATATTTGAAACACTTGATGTCTCGGTGAGAATCCATTTAATAGTGATCAGATTTAAATGATTTAACACAGTGTGGTGGTGGGAGGTGGGGGAGGGAAATAGAGTTTCGAGACATTCCTGTATATAAAAAAAAGATTAAACCAAATTCAGATATGTCTCTCTCTCTGCCTTCACCCCCCGCCCCTTTAAGCAGTCAAAAGATATACTGTATCCCCAGTGAAAGGGTGCTTTCAATCCAGTTATCCACTTTACCCAGTCTCAGTTTCCAGAACCTTCCACACCCCCCCTGGTTAAACCACTAAGCCTTTGATTCCTTCCTGATTACACTATGCAAGACATCTATCAAACACTGTCTTATCTGTTTGTAAGGCAGCTCAGGCCTCAGATTTAAGTCATGGGTTTTGGCTACAAGTTGGAGTGTGATTAATAATTGACTAATGTAGCTTTTATTTATCACAGGCTAGCACATTTCACCATTACTGAGTTAATTTATGTTAAGTGTAAGCTGTCGCTCAATCTGTTTTTCAACTTTTTTTTTTTTTTTTTTTTTTTAAATCCTAAGTCTATCTTTCACTTTTTGAGAAACAAAATCCTTATACAGGGCACAGTCTTACTTGGTGCCAAAAAGTTGATTTCCTTTTCAGCGGAGCCATACATCACCGGCCCTCCCAGCTGCAGTGTCAGCCCCTGACAGAATGACATGTGTCATTTATCAAAGGGGCCAGGCCGGGCCTTGGGAAACGCACACGACAAAGCCTGAGAGAGTTCATTTCGCAGTCCCCTCCTACCCTCTGCGAGCCTCTTGCCAGGAAAGCCTGTGATGTTTCTGTCTTCGCAGCATTACTGTAAGTCCTTCAACCTTCACAGAATTAACCCTCGCTGCCGCCACTGCTGCTGCCAGCCCTCCCCAGTGCCGCTGGACCTCCCCAGGAGCTGCAATGCCCAGGTGCCATCCCGGCCAGCCCGTGTGTGGGAATAACATGCATCGGGCTGCTCCCTCATCCATTTGCCCATTCCTCCTGGAAAGAACTCTTTTTTTATTTTTTAATTCCCACATATTGTGTGCTATAAGAATTAAAGTCCTACATTTTTCTACGGCAGGACAAGGTCAAAGACATAAAGAATAAGGTAATAAAGCATTTCAGTCATGAAAAAAGGGTATCCACTGTCCTGTGCACAGGTAGGGATTTGTGTTTCATGTGAGCCGGTGGACAATCAGAGAGTCTTCCTTCCACCTTCCTGTTTAAAATTTCCTTCTGGTTATTGTAAAACCATGTGCTAAAATAAATAGAGCAGGTAGTTTCTCTATATGCCACTTCACAACATCTGAGCTGCATAGCACCAGCGTAGATGAACTGAGCTGGTAGGACTCACCACACTCCTCCTGAAACTCTATCAGCTAGAGGGGGGAAGGTGAGGAGAAGGAAAAATTGATAGCATTTAACAAGGGAAAAAATAATCTGCAAACCTCAAGGTGTCGCTTGCACTGAATAGTTTAATTTCTCTAATGTAGTTGCCTCAGTCCCGCAGCCCAGGAGATGACAAAGGAGTTAAAGCAGAAAATAATCTTCTGCCAAACGAAGATCATATTTTCAAAATATAACAATGTTTCCTAAACCAAAAGTTTTGTTTGCCTGTATGAGTGCACAAATGTGTTTTAAGTGACTGAATTTTAAATCTTGATTGTCTACAAAGAATATGAGAAAGTTATTTTCTCCTCCCCTCCCCCCACCAAATCACTCTTTGTACTTTGCATAGTTCCTACCACACTGAAGTTATTTACAGCATCAGATATCATTTAAAGAGATAGCTAAGGAGACTGTAGCCTCAGCTAGGAACTTTCCAGAAAGGAGTCCTATAAATTAGCCATTGCTCAGGAGTGGCTGTTTTCTAGTCAGGGCTGGTCCTTTCATTTGTCTACATAAGGCTAATTTATTTTTGCAGCCAGATGTGGGCTGACAGCCATCACTCAGAGCTTCCTTCCCCCACTGTTAGGAGGTCGGGAAAACAGTCACGTTTCCCATTTTACAGAATCCCCATCAACATTATTGAAGATGGATGTATCTTTAAAGCAAAGATTGATTGTGGATATCGGAGTTATGGTGTCATTTATCATAGTGAATATTATTTAGACTTGGATTGTACAAGGCTGTAACTTGAGACACAGCCAGGGGAGGGACAATCTGGAAACGAGGATCCATGAACTTTAATGGATGGATGCTTTTTCAAAGCTCCACTCACTATAGCATGATTTACTTTTCTCACAGAAAGGAAACAAGCATTTCAGTTTTAAAGGGCCAGCATGCCATCTTGTCCTCTTTAGTGGGTCCTTCACAGAGGCATCCGAGACTTAAAGCTGAAACAATAAATAGTGGTTCTGTCTGAATGTTACTTGTATATAAGTGCTTTTATGCTAAACATATCTAGGTGCACTTGAGACTCTTGTTTTTGTGAATTGCTCTGGTTATGTTCTCAGTTGAAGGGGTGCTATGGCTGAAGAATGCAAAGGATTGATTATAGGATGCTATGATCTGAAATTTTGGAAGATCCAATAAATTGCATTATAACTGGCATTGTTACTTTGACACATTTGTCTCTTCTGGGAGAGACAAGGAGCATCTAAGCTACATATTCAGTTACTGCTTGAGGCATCATATAGAAGTGGAGCGTCCCCTAAATTGTGCATGTATCTGGTGGAGCATCAACTTTCTTGGTTCTTGAGAAATGCAGCAGACCTCAACAACTGTTTGCATACTGTGCTTGTGTCCCACTTTTATGTATGTGAGATCTTGCCATCAAGATCTCACTCTACATTTGGACACATACCTCTTATTTTCAGAATATACATTTTGGAAAGCTGGTTGCAACCCTGCTGAAAATCGGAAGGCATGGCTCAGCTAAGTGCTATTTCTAATTTAGTACCACCAGCACACCAGTGTGCTTGATGAATTTATTAGAATGTTTCATCCTTTGGAACATGACTTTTGATTTTTTTTGAAATTAATTCACTTTAATTCAGAAAATGCTCAACTGACTTCAGTTAAAAGGGGAAGTTCTTGAAACTGATGGCATAGGTGTAGATACAGTGCAAGCATGTGTCAGGCATACTTACCGCACGTATTCTGACCGCTCAGTCACACCTTGAAACTTTCTTCCCTTAGCATTATTTTCCCAATTACTTTGTTCAGGTAACCATCTGCTCCCCAGGTGAAATTGCTTATCTTCTATTTCCATTTGATTTCTGATCTTCTGATTTCCACTGACACCTTCCATTTCCCACTGATACAGTTTTTGGAGTTCATTTTCATGCTTCTGATCATAACTTGGGGTCCCTTGCGACCTGCCCCACTTCACTGGGTCATGTATCACAGTATGGGAATTACTGTGTCATGTGACAGTATTGCACTGGACAGCAGTTTATTCATGTGGGCTGACACGTGTCTAAGAGGAAGGTAGTAGCATTTACCAGACTTGTTCTTGATGAAATCATCACATACTAACATTTAAGGCAGCACTTCCCCAAGGGTATACTAAAACTTGCACAAAACTATCTTCTTGGTTTTTGTTTTTCCTTTAAACAAAACTAGAAATCACTTTACTGTCATAAACTAAATTCAGTACAAGAGTTTTCATATGAATAGTCAAGCTCAAGAGTTTTTAAAAAATCTAAACAATGAAAGCAATTATGAACATCTGTTTTTGAATGCATATGTATTCTGTACATAACAAACTGAGAAATCCTATTATCTAGAACAATAAAAGGGAATTTCCCTTTCTGTCTGAACACTCTCTGGGAGGAATATGGCCTTCCATTTAGAATCTTGATTTGGTGGGTTTGGATTTTTTTTTTTTTGCTTTTATTAATGAGATGAAAATGAGGATTTTTTTTTTTCATTTTTCTTTTTTTTTTTTTTTCCTCCCTCTGTTTCTTGTAGTCGAGATTTCAATTTCAGGGACACTAGTATAAATCCTGGGAAATCTATTTTTACACCTGTGCAGCTGAGATCAGAATGCCTCTATGAAGTTCTGCTATATTTACTCATACATAAAAAGTATTTTTCTCTTGCTTGAGAAACATACAAAATGTCTTCAAAGAGGAAGCAGTTTATCAAATTCATATTAATCACAGCATCAATAATGTTGACCGGGGTCAAGTCATTACACTAAATATATTGTAACCATTATTAATGCATGTAGCCCAGTGCCATAGCTATGATATAAGACTGCTGTTTCCTGATTAAAAGCTGTTTGGTGATGCAGAGATTCAATACAGATTCTCCCTGCCTTGTGGTGACTGACAGTAGCTTCTGGTATTCTGCTTTCTTCTGACAGTGGAGTGTATTAATATGAACACACCTTACAGAGGGGGCTACAAGAAGTGCAGAATGCAGAAAACAAAAGTGTCTAATTTCAACAGCCACAACTGTGCATCCATAAGGCAGCCAAATTTATCATGGCACATTATGGAGTGCAGGAAATGTCATGAAAACCATTGTTTTTTAATTTTTTTTCCCTGAGAGTCTGAATGAGGTGATTTATGGTAGTTATCCATCTTAAGGGTCATCCATCAACTTTTAGTTGCTAGGCAATCAAACCAACAGCTGTTTGCTTTGAATCAAGCTGAAAAGTTGTCAGTCACCACATGCAGGTATGACCTTAGTGGTTAAAAACATTATCATGCATGCAAAATTAAAGAGACAAAGTCCTTGTTCTCTCTCTCCCATAGCATGGCTTATTACTTCCCATGAGCAACATAGGTAGCATTGGCCCCAAACCTTGTATTTAAGGCAACATTTGGGGAGACCACGGTGCCAGATATGCTGGTCATTGCATCTCAGAAGTATTTGCATGCTCATGTAGAAGTTTTTTGTAGAGAAACAGTTTGTAGAAGGGCAGCTTCTGAGATGTGACATCAAGTTAACTAAAATAAAACTTTTTGAATTCAATCTCATTGGCATGTTTAGAACCAAGGGTAGATCTTCATCAGCAAAATTGTTGTAAAATGCTACAGTTTGGTTGAATGGGTGCACACCTTGCTGCTGGCGTAGTAAATGGTGCAATATGTAGTGTAAACAATGCTAGGAAGCTCTTACTGGATGGAACTCTGAGCAACCTGGTCTAGTCAAAGGTGTCCCTGCCCACGGCAGAGAGGTTGGAACTAGATCATCTTTAAGGTCCCACCCAACCCAAACCATTCTATGAATCTGTGATTCTATGATTCTGCTGTTTTACTGTGTCCCCTTAGAGTGGGTCTAGAGGGCACAGTGATGAAACCACCTGAATTCTGTGTACACTCTTCCACCATGTTTGTCGCGGTAAACAGAGCAGTATCACTTATGGTTTAAAGGCATTCTATTTGACAGTGAAAGAACTACATAGCTGTAATATGAGAACATGGATGTGTTTCCATTCCTTGCTTCTGGTCTTCTGTTGAAATTGCTTGCAAAGAGTTCTTCTGATTGCCATTTGGTTCCACTGACCACCATTCCCTGTTAAACAACTTCAAAATGACTGACATATAAAGGGAGCTGTATTCTGCAAAATACTGAATACTGATTCTAGGAAATACTGAAGAAGATTGGAGGTAAATTGTTGAGAAGACAGCAATGCATGTTATTTCAATAAATCATACAGTTGCCAACTTGCCGTTAGTTCCTCATACTTGGAAATTGCATGCATCTCCAGTGCTGTAATCTTGAGCTACAGAGCTGCTGGCAGATTGACAGAGATGTAACAAATGGTCAGAAATGCTCTGTGCAGAAGTGGAGGGGAAGGGAAGTGAGCCATTTTTGGAAAAAAGCTGCCTTTGAGCCATTTTTTACCAAATGTAGCCAGAGGATTATCTTTATCTATTGATCGAGTTTTTCAAAAAACTCAAATATGAGCTGCAGCTGTTGAGGTGGAAGTGTTCTGCAGAGAAAATATTTGTTGCCAGGGGTTTTTCTGAGACCTCAGGCCTTTCTTCAGAAGGGTATGTCCTACCTTTCTGTTAATACACGCTTGCAAACCTGAGGTCAGTCCTGGTGAAGATGACACATGGTAGTTGTTGATAAATCTTACTTTCCCGAGACAGTATATCTTCCTCTGCTAACCTGTGTGAAACAGTAATTGTCTTGTCTGCTCAGGGATTCTGCTATGTGCTAACTAATCATGGTAAGCAAAGACTCTGTCCTCATTTTGATAAATCTTTTGTAATATTTCAGATTTTATTTACATAATTACCCAATTGTCTTTGTCCCCTTAACGTCTTTGACTTTCATTTGTGTATAAATTTGGCTGTGCACCTATTTAGATGTCAGTGAAGCTAATAGTGAACAATCCTGTGCCCTTGAAACTACCGTGTCATCTGCGCAGGCTCTTGCGTGGGCTTCCAATCACGTAACATCTGAGCACCTTCCAAGTGTTAATGTAAAATATATGTGCAAAATACTCCTTGTAGTGAATGCACTGATGGGTGATAACCATTTTCATAACATCCTTGCCGTCGTATTTTCACTTATCATGTAGCTCACACCAGGTGGCTTGTTAGCAGTTGCTAATGAGTTTGTTGTAGTGTGGGAGGTTCCCAGGTTGAGAGCTACACTTGAAGTTTTGCTCCCTCACTTGGGCTGTTTCCAAGACTTGTGTGTGTATTCCTAATGTTATTTCAAAACACTTCTAACACTTAATTTTGTTCTTCACAGAAATATAGATGCAGCAAATGTGTGAACCAAAGCTTATCGTGATGTATCTATTTCTATTTGTCCCTTAAAAAAAACCCCTAGTACTCTTTCCTCCCATCACAGTATTATTTTCTGTATGTCTTCTCAGTAAAATAGATTATTAACACTGTAAGTCCTAAATGGATCTCCTGACATTTTTTACTCCCTTCCATTTACACCAAGCAAAACCTGCTTTTCTACTCTATTTTTTTAAGATAGTAACTACTTTAGCTGTAGAGAGAGAAAGTTGATGTTGGTTTTACAGGAAATTTAAGGAGAAAATGATCACCTTGGGACAGATAGTAGTACCCTGTCAAGTATTATCCCATCTGCAGTAGAATAGTGAAACTCATAGTGGGAAAAGGTGGCAGAATCAGGCTGTTTGATCAGGTTTAATCTATGAAGTGCCTCACCTACTTCTTTAACCTTTTGTATAGCTCAGTGTGTAATCCACCTGTCCACATCACCAGAGGGGAAAAATGAAGAATTTAGACTGCTGTTGAACAGAATGGATTTCCATAGTGGATCAACCTAATGTTACAGTGATGACACGTGGTAATTTGATAGTTACCACATAATAACAGGAACAATGCAGCACATATAGTACTGGGAAACTCCATTGGATGCAACAGTAATTACATGGCAACTCACTGACTGTTAACACTTTGTCGTCTGATTACTGAGCACTTAAACTCTGTCAGTGCTGTAGTTAGCACAGGTGGTTTTGCAGTTGATGTATATCCAATAAAGTGGGTACTTTTTCTTTTTTTTTGACTCCCTGGCCTCTATATTTATGGAGTGGTTATATCCTGCGTAACATGAAAAATTTTTTATCAACCTGCAGAGTCATGCCTCTGTTCTTCTGAATTTTGGTACTCTCCAGAGCTGGTGGGTTTGCTTTACTGGTGCTTTCCTGGGAAGATTAAAAAAAAACCAAAACAAACCACCTCAAACAAATTTCCAAAATTAGCCCTATATCGCTATGCTCACATATCTCTGGTGGTCCTGCTGGTGTCTGCTGTCTTTATTTGTACTGAAATGGAATCTTAGAATAAAGTTAATGCTCAAATGTTAAGAATGCGATTGAGTAATGTAGTGGGAGTAGCTTTGTATTCAAGACAAATGGAGCATCAGATACACTTTGATGGTTTTCCCTGGTTTATTTGAACTAAGGGTAGCAGATTACATGAGCATTTGAATTCTGTATTTCTGATCAGTTTTTTGGCTTTGTGTATAAATTACATTTATATATTTTTAAAATTGCTTTTGTGACTTTTGAATAGAGAAACAAGCATTTTGTTGTCTAAAGGCTCTGAGTCAAGATCAGAGCCTGTTCAGTTAGAGCCTGTTTAGAGACACTGAGCACAGACTCCACCCCCAAAGGAGACATGATGGATGAGCAAAAAGTAAGGAAAGACATCATAAAGGTGAAGTCTTGTCTGTAGGGCTAGGAGTATGGTCCACAATCCACAATGCATTCTTCAGTGCTCTGTCCTTTAAAAAATCACACATGTTCCTCAAGACTAGTCAACTTCCAGCTAACTTATATTTCCACTGAGAGCCCATGATGAGCTGCTTTTTCCCATCCTCTCTTGTAAAGGTTATCACTTGCAGGTATTCTGTTACAGGCAGTATATAGCATATGTTTTATATTGTATTTTGTTAAGTGACATTATACTTAAAGGATATTTCTTTATTTGAACTTTTAATTTGCTCCATTAGGAATCAGGTAGATGGAATTAAAACTTATTTGGATGATCAAATGAACGTGTCATCTAATCCATTATTTATCTGGGGCACAGCTAAATTTTTATCATTAATCTTTTTTCCTTCTTTTTCCTTAAGTAATCAGCATCATCTTCTTTTAGGAGGTTCCCAAATTCTAGAAGAACCTGATGAAGTACGGTTCACTTCCGCAGATGAATGGCCCAGTTCCTCAGATTAACTGTTCTGTTTACATGTGAAAAGCACTCCTTCAGAAGCTGTACTTCTGATTAAACTTTTGCTTAGCTCAGATACATCTTTGTGGTTTGTGCCTTTGTACTATATTTTCTATATGGAGAGAATACACAGAAAGAAAACATTAGTATGTAGAAAAAGGACTGAACCAAGACCATCCCTGCAATGTTTTTCAGTTTAAAAAAGAATTTAATGTAGTCTTTTGATTCCTCCTAGAGAGGGTTTCTAGACTGGAGAACGCTATGTGTAGCAGTTTCAGAGAAAATTCAGCAAAATGTACAGTCTCTGTAATCCTCTTCCTCAGCACAATGCCACCCTGCCCATATCTATCTTTCTATGCCTTTGTATTTTATAAGAATCTTGCCAAAGACCTGTGAGTTTATGGCAGTGTCAGTGCTGTGATACTTTCGCAGAGACCAGAAATACAGCAAACAAAACTGTGAAAATTTGTTATCACCACCACTGTTCTGCTGCTGCCCTTCTGCTGAAGGCCACCACTCCCAGAGCTGTGGGGATTACCTCTCCCAGCACCAGTGAGAACACATCAGCATTCCTCAGCTGCTTCTTTGTTCAGTAAGTTTCCCAGGCTGACCATTTTGAGCCACTCTAGCAATCGCACTCATCACCTGAGCTGGGACTGAAGCCCCCTTCGCAGCTACACGCTCCATACTCACAGAGTCAGACCAGATTTCCCTACTGGCTCAAGCCTAGGTTTCCAATATAAAAGTCTCAGACATCCAAGTCCTTCAAATATCAATCATGGTGCAATAACTAAACAATAAATAACAGTGTCTAAGGAGGCACCCTAGACAAAGAAAACCCTTACAGTCTAAGTTTGCAAAAGTCTGGGATGCTCAACCCCTGCTTGTGCCTTTGAGTGTCCATTCACCTGGCTGGGCCACAGGTCCCTGTGCCCTTGGTTATGCAGAGGCTCAGCATTTCACGGCCTCTTGTCAGGGACTCCCATCACCCAGGGCTCAACCTGCAGCAGCTTGCACTGCAGCTGCACACCCAGCTACCTGCACTAAATGTGTCCTTCAACATCTGTACAGTCTCAGCTTCATAGTGTGAATCTGCTTTCACTGACAGTCTACACCAGGTGCAGCTAGGCTTGTTCTTAGAAATGAACAGAACTTTAGCAAGCCCTCTTTTCAGAAACTAAATGCAGTTCCTTGGAAGTGCTTTGTGCCTGAGCACCAGTGTGACTGCTGTACAGGTGTACAGTGAAATGTGAATGTGATGCATTTCCTTTAGAAACGTGCCATTCTGTACTTAGTGGTCTCCTCACCCTCCATGCAAGCATTAGTTTAGATATCTCTTGCACCAGCGGCTCATCCTATCAGCTGTCATATTTGCCTAGAAAGCTACATCACTGAGGATAAATCACAGAATCATAGGATGAGTCAGGTTGGAAGAGAGCACAGTGGGTCATTTGGTCCAACCTCAGTGCTCAAGCAGTGCACATGGCATAAAATTGTGTTCAGATGGTTCTGGAATATCTCCAGTGGGGGAAGACTCCACAACATCTCTTGGCAACCTGTTCCAGTGCACAGTCACCTGCACAATAAAGAAGTTGTTCCTCGTGTCCAGGAGGAACTTCCTGTGCATCAGAGTCTGCCCATTGCCTCTTGTCTTATTGTTCAGCACCACCAAGAAGAGCCTGGCTCCATCCTCCTGACACCTTCCCTTCAGATACTTATAGACACTGATATCATCGCCTTTTCTTGAGTCTGAACAGGCCCAGCTCCCTCAGAAGCTTTCCTTGTAAAGAGAGATGCTCCAGTTGTTTCATCAGCTTTCTTGCCCTCCACTGGAGCTGCTACAGGAGCTCCATGTCTCTCTTACACTGAGGAGCCCAGAACTGAACACAACACTCCAAATGTGGCCTCACTAGGGCTGAATAGAGGGGAAAGATCACCTCCTTAGCTCTGCTGGCAGTGCCCTTCCTAATGCACCCAGGACACCATTGGCCTTGTTGACCACAAGGGAACTGCTCGCTCATGGACAGTTTGTTGTCACCAGGACCCCCAGGTCTTTCTCTGCAGAGCTGCTTTCCAGCAGGTCAGTCCCCAGTCTGGGCTAGTGTGTGTGGTTATTCCTCCCCAGGTGCAGGACCCTCTATTTGCTTTGTCAAATTTCAGGCAGTTCTTCTGTGCCCATCTCTCCAATCTGCTGAAGTCTTTTTGAAGGGCTGCATGGAAGCTCTTTCTGCCACCTAATTTTTTTAGTAAGTGAGATGCTGAGATATGCAATCACAATGTACAGTTTCAAGGATGAAGTAATGGGTGGTAAGCTACAAAAGGGAAGAGCAGGTACAAGTGTGTGTAGCTGTGTGGCAGCAAATGGATTGGAGAGCATTCACAGTGTAATCCTAATGTAACTTCATATTCAATGTCTAAGTTTAGATTTATTTAAGTTTTTGCTGGGATATATTCTTGTCACAAATTCCCTATGTAAGAAAACAACTCCTACTATTCCATTTAGGTGTAGTGTTTTCATGTACCAGTGGTTATGCTTTTCTCTAAAGAGCTGGAAAAAATTCTCCAAAAGCCTAGGTGAAGATTATGTGATTTCACATGTATAAAAATTAATTATTTATTTATATTTTTGTGAGACCATTTTTATTATTTTTTAGAAGCCTGTAACTTGGTCTTCCATTTTCCTCTTTTAACTAGCCTTTCCTAGGAGTAACTTCAGTTTCTTTATAAGTCTTTCAAATGATGAACTAGCGGATAAAACAAACAAACAAACAAAAAATTATTCTCTAAGAACCCTTTTTTTAATAGTAATAAAAGTGGCACAGAAAGAGAGCACTTTTATTCATCCTTTTCCATTTTTTGTCTGTGCTTCTGGGACATATTCTAGCCTGAGAAAAGCATCTCTGTGTGTGTGTGTGTGTGTGTGTGTGTGTGTGTGTTTATGTATAAACAAACTTGTGGGTAGAATTGTGTAGGGTGGTAGTAAAACATCTGCTTAGTTCAGTGTATCATGAAGCACAAGGCCAAAAGCTGAATGGTTCTACTCCTTGAAAAAGGTGTGTGTATAAAACCACAACTTAGAGACATTTGATTGTGTTTTGATTTTTTTCCTTTTTTTTTAATGCTTGTGTGGGGTGTAATGGGAAAAAAAATTCCATCATTCTTATTTTCTTCTGAAGAGGCTCTGCTGCCACAAGCCATGTTGATTTCAGGCCTCCTGCTCAAGTTTGCTGAAACTGCTGTTTGCTTGAGAAAATCATAACATTTATGAACTTGATTCCTTGTAGCTATGCATATGCAATTTGGGGTGCCTCATTTTCAGCCAATGGATTCACAGCTGCATCAGTGTCAAACCGGTAGAAGCGCGAACAGAATCAGATTTATAGGATCTTTGAACTCCTTGGTGATTAATGAAATTCTTAATTCTGAAAGTGTGACAGGAGGATAATCTTGACAATATTTCCCCCTGCTTTCTGTGGGTAGAAGGATTTGAAGCTGACAGTGGGAGCTGGGGGTCCTGACCTGTTCCATTACAGTGATTCACTTGTTCGGGCTGGAATCTCCCATGTAAATCCCTTCTCATTTCCCACATGCACCTGTACCTCATGTTTCTGTAGCTGGAGGAGATGGTTATGCTAGAGAGTTAAACAGTACTTCCACCACTCAGAGTCTGGCCAAGAACCAGAATATTCCCTTATTTTAAGCCAGTCCTGAAGGAACAGTGCCAATTCCCAGTGCCTTCAACATTGCTCTCGAAGGCTGGGAATTAAAAGAACTGAGCTCAGTTTCTGTGCCTTAACTTCTGCACTTATAAAATTATGTTAGCAGCAGTTGCCTTTCTGCATTAAAGATTTTGAGATTTACTTACAAAACAGCATAATGTAATTGGCAAGATGAAAATCTTCTAACAGTATAGAGTGGCTGATGAATACAGGAATGTGGTCCCAGTTTTGCTGGTTGCTGTTTTTTCC
Source organism: Corvus moneduloides (assembly GCF_009650955.1). Classification (NCBI taxonomy): domain Eukaryota; kingdom Metazoa; phylum Chordata; class Aves; order Passeriformes; family Corvidae; genus Corvus; species Corvus moneduloides. The sequence continues at coordinate 103,012,866 of NC_045476.1, read as the reverse complement.
CTGTAAACCTCAGTGTGGAAGGAGACAGTGCCTGTACAGCAGTTCTTTCTTCTAGTAACTGCTATATGTATCAATGCAGATAACATATAGTTTTTAGACAGATCTGCCAAGATGTCTAATTACACACAAGCTCATCTCCATGGCCGAGAGTTTTGATTCCTGAATAAAAGTTAGGCAGATCAGTAGTTACCATGGTGGGGCTGGTCCTTTGTTGTTAATGGTTGGTAATGCAGGTTTTAGAAACTGGTGGCTATGCCTTTTATTATATGCATCATGACCAGCCGTGCGACTGGGACTCTCAGGGCCCTTTGTGATTTGGAGTTAGTGCAAATGAGCAAGTACAAGCTGCAATTAATAAGTTGTGAAGAGACTGATTGTTGCGACTGAAACGGTGAACTGATGTAGTTACCCAAAAAAGATTGGGAAGCGGTGACCTAACTATCACCCCATGGAGAATGAGGCTGGTCTTAAATTTGTGAAATATCCCTGTTTTACAACACTGACTATAAGAAAGAATTCTGTTAAAAGTTAATGGAGGAGTTCCAATGGAACCCTATTAGATTCTTCCACCATTAAATGACTGATACAGACTTTTAATGGATGTTTTAACTAGGCATTGTTATCAAAAGGACTATTGCACAAATTAAAACCAGGCCCATAAGCAGTGAAGAGAAGCTGGATTTACTCCTCTGCCTTTGGCATAGGGGATTCTGTATGTGTTTGTGTGTGCAAGTGAGGGAATGAAGCAAATGGTGAGGGAGAAGAAAATGGTAAAAGTATTAATTAGAAAAGAGAAATGGAACATTTACATTTTCAGAAACATACAAAAGTTTTCAAGTGAAAATATTATAGGTAAAGTAGATGAGATACCTATTGAGCAAATTTGGGACAAGAAAAGGGGAAGAGTCTCCTCTCAAGATTCTGCAAGGTACTGGGTGTCATTAACCTCCATTAAAATGAGTTGAGAAGTGGGCTTGCTTCTGAGAAGGCTTGGACATCATAAACTCATCTAGTGTAATTCTGATCCTGGGCAGGCTACAGCATCTGTAAATTCTGAATATAAGGCCACGTTTTTGTACAGCTGCAAAAAAAGTGGTTTATAGTCGAGTCAATGTAAATTGATTTGGAGCTGTCTCCCATCTCCTGCTATGATGGCAATATGAGTGTTTGAATGAAGAGTAGAGGATTTGACATTCTGTTTCAAACTCAGATGTTGGCTTGGTGTTGTGATATTTTAAAGTTTTCTTTTAAAAAGCATCAGGGAAAGAGTTTGCTGTCTCTGAAGTAAAAGCCAGTGAAATTCTGGTTTCTGCCATTCTTTTGCTTTCCCATGTGAAGTGCATGCCTTTCTGTGGTGCCCCTGCCATGACCCCCTCTCTAACCTGGATAGATTACCCATGAGGGGTCATTTGGTTCTCATCCTTGTGTAGCCATGGCCATCTCATTTCAAGGGACCCTGCCACACAGTTCTTTAAGCCCCCTCTGTGATACAATGACAGTTATATATTCTGTTAGCAGATGTCATCTTTGCTATTTCCCCCATCCTTCCAGTGAGTGAAAGCTCTGTCAAAAAGCCCCCAAAACAGCTCAAAAGGAAAACAGAGCAAGGTAGATCATTGCTATCACTCCATGTCCCATGTGCAAGCAAGCACTGTGCGTATGTGGGGCAGTTGCTGTGTATTTGCATAGATGTCTATATGCAGGGGAAGTAAAAAAGTAAGGTGTTTTGCTTTTCAGCCAGAATCAGCTAAATTTGTATCATGTTTTAGTTCAGGACAGGCATGGTGATATTTGTTTTTAACAAATGATTTTTTGTTTCCTTTTCTTGTTGCTGCAAGGCCCTGGGTTTTACTTGTCTAAGTACTTCTTATTGAGGTGCTCACAAAGTGCTCTTTCTGGCCTTCTTAAATACGGGAAATTATCACAATAGATTGTTTCCCCCTGCTCCCTGATGCCTTCCAGTGTATTTCCAGTTTCTAGAAAATCTTCTGGTGCATGCTGCTGTCAAAAGGAAGGTTCAAACCTGGTGATGGCCCTCTTGGAGATCTTGGCATCTGGCCTACTTGAGTGTCACTGGCTTCTAGAAAAGACTGTCAGTTATACACAAATGGTTTCAAACACATTTTATTTTGTGACGTGGGTTATTGACCACCAGAATAAGAACATCTGAGCCTTTTCCTCTCACTTGTAGTAAAAACTTCAGACTTGGCATAAACTGCAGTTTTTTTGGAGAAGGGCAGGTCTAGATCTTTCCTCTCTAAGGCACTGAACTGGTTTAATTGAAAGAACAATTTGATTTGCTGCTGTAGCTGCTGCTACAGTGAAATAGCTTGGAATGCTAGCAAATTTTTACTTCTCTCACCCAAACCAAGGATTTAATACTGGCAGGTGAACCTGTGAAGGCTGCTATCAAGTATACAGAGACAATAACTGTCTTGGAGGTGGAACTTTGTCAATATTTTTTGCCTTGGGCCAAAAAACATTCACAATAATGGAGTGCTAAAGCCCTGCTCAGAAATGTTGCAGCTAGGAAAAGGGGAATTTATTCCAAGTTTTAGAGTGCAGTATTTTGGTAGGATGTGTGGTTTCTTAGTCATCCTTATGTTGAAGCATCAACCATCAAGACATCTGAGAGACACCTAAGGTTTCCTTCTTGTTCAGTAAGAGCTGCCCTTATACTTAAGGTCATGCAAAGCTGGCTACATGCCTGCCCTTAACATGCATGTTGTCATGCATGTTTGAACCAAAGTCTCTTCCTGTGTTCTGTAACCTCGGCAGAGGATTTCTTTTTAAATTATTTTAAAATATCCATAAAGGGAGAGGGGAGAGAAAATTCCAAATTACAATGCTAAGAAATTGAATAGATGTTTACAAATGTACTTTGCCTGTTTCTTTCTGAAATGATTATGAGATGATAATCATAAAATGATTGGGAGAAGAGATAGTAGAAGCCTCTTGGGATTGTTCATATAATGTGAGTATTTTATAGTGTCATAAATAGCAAGACAACTAAGCTCTTATAAACTTATTTTATTAATGCACATTGATTTATAATTATAATTATTAAGCCCAGGAATGCAAACAAATGCATGCTGTTTGGAAGCAGGTAAACAATTAGAGAAGTAGCTCTTAGAGACAATGAGCCAAAGCAGGCAAGAGTGAGGGAACTCTGTGCTCTGGAGTTTGCCAGCCCCAAAGGTTGACTTTCTCCTGGCTAATGCTGTGGTAGACTGTGCAAAATGCTGCATCTTCCCCTTTACCTATATTTGAAAATGAAGATTAACAATATGAGGCAACATCTCTTTTGAAAACATTGTTAGGTGCAGGGATCTAGTTTTTTTTGAGCATTGGTGGGACTTTTTGGACTGTGCAAGTGCAGAAAGACTTAGGTTTGGTAAGTCATGCAGGAAAATCTCTTCACTGATCCAAGCTCTGGCAGGAAAACTGAACTCTAGCACTGCCAGCTTTTTAGCTGTATCTTTGATGCCAGTAATAAATGCAGAAGTAAACAAAAAAGCACCATGTTAGTTTCAACTGTTTCAAATAATCAGCAAAGAAATAACAGTAGATGGAGTTTTCTAAATTAAAAAAACACCAACCAACCAACCACAACAACAACAACAACAAAAAACCAACCAAAACCCCAACCCCCCCAAAAAACAAACAAACAAACAAACAAACAACAACCAAAAAACCCAACCAAACAAAAAGTCACCAAAAAAACCCCAACCAAACCAGGCCAAAACTAAACAGTACCTTCAAAACCCAATCTTTATTTTCCTTAAGTCTTTTAAGGCAGAATTAAAGTAGTTTGAGACTAGGTGACTGTATTTTCTTAGAAGGAGGAAAAGTTAACACTCTAAAACACCGTTCTATACATGCTACATTATTTTTACTGAGTTCCAATAGTGAAATTCTTTCAAATGGAAGCTTATTTTCTGAAAGCATCTTTGGAAGAAGATATTTAATTTACCAGTATAGGAAGTTCTAGCTTTCTGTAATGATCTCTAATAGTTTGGAGCGTCCAGTTTTCATTTTGTGTGGCTTCTAATGTTGTTAGTGAGGCTCAGGTCTTGTTTTTGCAACTGTGAACCCATCTGTGTGTGTTCCTCTGATGTGGATTTGAGTCCTTGATATGTACATATGCAAGTCAGAAAGACAGTAACTTCATTTCTCAAGAGTTAAGCACATACCTTTCTTTAAGTATGTGAGTATTCCCAGGGCATTTTAAAATTGTTTCTAGATTTTAAGTAATGAATTGGCTTGAAATATGCACCCTTAAGTCTCAGATTTGTATTTGTAGATTGTTTGCAGGAAAGGAAGATCCTGACCATGAGTGGCAATTACACAGAGGAAGCTTACTCCAGAACTAGATACTGTTTTCCTATGAATGAAACAGGCATTATGCTGTAAGGAGTTTGGATGGGAAATGTTAATCCAGCTAGATTCTGGTGGCTGCTTAAGACTGTATGAAACATCTGGGTGTCTTCTGGTTGTAAGTGCAGTCCCACCCAAAGAGTCAAGAAGTGCATTTTATTAGATAACCAAGGTTTTCTGTTTTAAAGGTGCCTAAGTGTGTGCCACAAATCTTTCATAATAGCTCCAGTATTGTTTGTTATTTCTGCAGTAATAGAATAGCCACTAGTACAATGTTGTATTTTTCTTCAGATAGGTAAAACCCAGTAATGAAATTTAGATTTTATTTTCCATTACAGCTGCAAATTAGTGCCATGTAGATGTATAGTATTTTTTGTAAGCAGGTGTGGGATTAAAATAGTTTTCCCAGGTAACTTGTTTGTTTACTCTTTCCCAGATAAGTAAGAGTATTCTTATCATTATTGATGAGAAATGAGTATCCTCTGTGGTTTCATGACCTCTTGTTTTAGTATTCTAACATATTCCCGGGGTTCCCTGTTTAAATAATTTCGTGTGTGGATCAGAAAAGACAAACCCTCACAGACTTTTATTTTGCCATCTACACACTTGATAATTTTTATAAAAAGACCAAACAGCAAAAGGCAAAGCCTCGAGGTCTCCCCTCACATTTTAGCGAAGATTTAGCAGCGGGATGACATAGTGAATAAGGGCTTTCTTCTGTGATTTGCTCAGTACCTCCTATGATTTACCCTTGGTGCCAATAAGGGCAGGCAGTATTTTGCAGAGGGTATGCATCCCATGGTAGAATCAGGTCCTAAGAGTTTTAAGAGGCACACAGTGAAACAGCAACAGAAGTTGTAATCTGAACATAGCCAAATGTCTTCCAAATAAAAGGAATAAATATATTTTATATTGTGGCCTTTGCCTTTTTGTTTGTTCGTTTTTAAATTGCTATAGCTGATGTATTGCTACTTAACTGTATTTTACATTACCAAGTAAGTGACTCACCATCGCTGAAGAGCTGGGGACCCAGTGAAGGATGCACTGGGAGAACATTCGTGTTAGTGAAACACATTCCAGTGCAGACCGCATGAGAACTTGCTGTGCCCCTGCAGTGGGCAGGAAAACACTGTCTGATAATACCTGTCAGGCCTCTTTCCTTCACCTGTAACTTCACACATTCTTTTCCCTACATGGCCAGTGCCTGTATTCTGCACTGAGTAGTACATAGATGCCAAGATTGAACTATTAAAATGAAACAGTGTTTGAGCTTTTCAAGCACGAACTAACAAGTGATGAAAACACTTTTTCTGCTCATTTCCTTTAATGGTCTTCACAACCCACTCAAACTAAAATAACTGTAAAAAAATCTAACATTTTCTTTGGAACAAAGAGGTGATTTTCCTCTTTCTCCTCTCTTCTTTCATACATGATTTTAAACATCTAGGTCTAGACAGCTCTGATGAAAGCTGTTTCTCAAATGTTTGTATGCCACTGATTTTACATTACTGGATCTCTTATCTTCTAACCTTGTATCTTTTTTTTCTTTTTCCAGCCTGGCTAGGGGAATAGTTGCTGGATCAAAAAGATGCAAGTAGTGGACCAAATTCTTTACTCTCCTACACCTGTTTTATTATTTATACATGAATTTGGACCTGTTTTAGTGAATATATAGTTAAATTTTGTCTTCATCTGTTTTTCCTCATACGCTTAGTTTTGTTGAAGTGTATTGTGTTTATGCACAGATGTTAGTTATCATAGCGGTAATTTTTCTTCTTCGTTGGTTTTGGTAGCTCTAGGAACATTTGCCTGTACAGGGACAGCTTGCTCCTGCTGTTCTTCCTGCACTTTTTCAGATACCGAATCACATGAGAAAGTAAATCACAGTGTGTTTTTGTGGTACTATGTTTTGGTTAGCTATTGATGTGCTTTCCACAGATGTTCTATATGAACAAAAGTGTGACTAAACTGAAGTACCAGAGGTCATACAGAGGGGATAATGATGTCTGGCCATTATGCTAACAATAGTAATACTTACCTGGAACACAGTAAATAAGAATTAAGTGGGGACTGCTCTATCTCTGTTTAGGTGTCTCTTCAGGGTTGGGATTTGTCTTCTTATTAAGACATGGCTGCACTACAGAAATGTTCAAGAATTCATGTTCTCCTTGGTGTTTGATATACTGTCCATAAACCTCTGAGAAGCATCGCCTGCCATAAAGTCAATGAAAAACAAAGACAGAATTAAAGAAAACCCCAAGTTCTTTCAGCAGTTCATGACTGGCTCCAACATCATCTACAAAAAGGCTCACATATTCATCTATCCAAAAAATGATACTTCCTTGGATAAGCACATACATGTGCTGTGAGTTTCTTATGTTCAGGCAAAGATGATGGGTCTGATGAAGAACCTTTCATCTGCCTAACGAATCTCTGACCATATAATCAATGGGGAAGTGAGACCTTCTTAGATGGAATTAATTTCCAGGCTTCTCGTTGCTGTTATTGACAAATATTTTGTCATTAATATAGAACAGTGTTTAAAACGAAATAAAATGCATGAAATTATAGCCAAGGCATTTTTGGTAAACATCATAGTGTTTTAATGTTAATCTGAAGCAATTAAAGGCCAGATCTCAAACAGATGAAAGCACTCTATGTCTCCAGTGTTAGAAGACAAGTTAGTTGAAAATGATTTCTGAAAAAACCACAAGCTATTGATTGTGTTATTTGTGAGCATGGTTATTATGAGCATCTTAAATGCTATTCCGTTTTCCTGCCCTTAAAGCAAACACACAAACAAAAACACAGACAATATGCAGGAACTTGCTGCTGCTTTCACTTGACAATGGTGTTTCATTGCCGCCTTTTTGTGGTTAGAATAACTGAGTCGAGGGTAATGGCACATAAAATAAAAGCTATGAAAGGCCATGTCTTTTGAAAAAGAATACCAAAAGTTGTAAATAGAAGACAGGACTGAAAATTAGAATGATAAATTGAAAAATAATGTGATTGAACTTTTTCTGAAAATACAGTTGAATTTGCTGCCATTATTTAGGCTGCAGCACTAAGAACAGTGACTTTATTTGGGAGAAGAAATGCTAGGAATTTTATTCCTCTGCATTACTATTTGTTTCCTGGCATCTTCTGATGATGTTTTTCTCTATTTTTTTCTGTTATTATTTGCTAAATATATTATGACATTTTATTTACCTTGGTCAAGAGCTTTGAGACCTCTGTGTGGCTTCCCCATTCTAGCAATTTCACAAATAAATCACCAATCATTGTGCAGAAATACCACAAGAAGACAGAATAATTTTTATGTAGAAGAAGCAGGTTTATACTGGATAGTTGGATTCCTATATCTGTAGGTATGAGTACAGAATACACCTGCTCGTATGTTTCTTTTTAATTAGCACCAAGTAGTTTTTATTAAAGCAATGTGTTACAGAGGAATTTTGGAAGTACATTGGTAGAATCTACATTATTCAATAAGACATTTCATTTTATGGACATACGTTACTTCTGCATGTGTAAAATTAGGATATGTTGTTAGTCTTTTGTTAATTTCCAGATAATTAAACATTATTATCTATTTACCAATGAATAGATGTGATCTGTTTACAATATCAGAGATGTATATAAAGCACCCAGCTATCGCTGAAGCTCTAATTAAAATACATCATTGTTTGTCATGGTTTTAAGGCGAAAATTAAAAAGCATTGCCAAATTAATCTTCAATCAAGAGTTCATTAATTAGCTAACCTTCTGTAAACGGGCTGCAGTTTGATGACAGCTCACTAAAGGACCATTTAAATGAATTCCTGATTGTATCAATCAGACAGGGGAAAAGAATTAGATTTGCAGCTCTTCTGCAGTAGTTCCTGCAAACATTTTCCCAACATTTAATGCACACAATGGATGTTAAACTATTTTAAAGTGATGAATCCTTTTTATTACTGTCCCAAACTCTGTTACTTCTTGCTGTATATCAAGAGGAAATGTATAAGGCTGCCAAGGTTTCATGATCCTGAACAGAATATTGCAGAGGAATATGCTTTATAACACAGTAATAAGCAGTTGCTTGAAATAACATCATAACTTTCCATGAGAAAAACGTTTTGAACAAATTATTGATTATATAATAGTCTTTAGTAAAATTTACTTTGCGTCTGTCATGAATTTTAAAATATGAGGGCTTAAGTGGTCAGGTACTTCAGTTGCTTTTGTGCTGGCAACATAAAATTTCTGTACCTCTAGACTATCTGGAAATGTCTGCCATGAAAGTGACAAATTAAAGATGTTAGTGCTAGATAAGGGTATATTTCTGTGCTACTTTAGTAATGCATGTGGTATCTATCTAGACCCATCACGAGGGTTAAGAAAGAACTTTAGAATGAGTGTTAGAAGTTAACACATGATTTGGCAACTCCTTTTGTGGTATATAGGTGGGATTGGTTTGGTTGGATTTCTTTTTTTTGCGTATATTTAGTCTGTACGTATGCCTTTTGTGGTTCTGTGTGAACATGTGTTTTATGAAAAGTACGGTCAAAATAACAGTCTCTATTTACTCTTGCCAAAAGTTCCCCTTCTAAACTCTGCATAAACACACATTTAGTTAGCATTTGGGTTGGTTATCATCTTAGTGAATTAAAATAGTTTGGATTTTTTGGGAGAGAGGGTGTAGTTATTTAGTCATTAGGTTCATATACTCAAAGCTCTTTGAAACAAAAGTGCTAATTAAGGCCAAGAAAGATTGAGTGTCAAAGCACTAAGTGACATATTGCATTTCATGACATCTCAAGCGTCTACAAATTGAAAAGCCATGGTGACTTTTTTCACCTATAGAAGTATTTCCATTTGTTTTCTATTATATATACTCATTAACCAGTTATCTGTAATTGATGTTATATTAACTCTCAGGTAATATTTATTCTCAGGTATTGTAAAATACTGCCCTGTCTTGTTTAGAAGTATGTTAAAATATGACTTAAGTTAAATTATTGTTTTTCTGACCAGTGGAGAATTGTACATTTTTTGTCATGATCTGCCATGAGACAATAACCTTATCCAGCACTGCTACATCTGTTAAGTCTATCCTGCCAATTAAACGACAGAGCTGCTGTGGGTTTTTTTTCTTAGTCAAGGTGTTTATATCAAACATTTTATTCAGATACAGTAATCTAGTGTGAAGGAAAATCAGGCGGGTTTTTTTCCTGTGTGCTGGTTTGCATATGCATGTCAAATCTAGCTATGCCATTTTTTATGTTATTGAGGAAAACAAAATGACCTTTACTCAAGTTCTTAATAGTGGAAGGTTCTTATGTTCTGAATTTTCAGGTGGTGGGGGGAAGAGCCTGGAAGAGCAAGCATTTGCTGATTACGCCACGGATGCTCAGAACAGTCTGATACAGTCTAATACTCTAAAACTCTCTGTGCCTTCCTGTTATAATTGCATCTCTGCTCAAGGCTACTGTAGTTAGGCTACATTAAATCTCATTGTCAGTCAGGCTGCATAAGGCTCAGGAAGCTTACGGGCTGGAGCTGGGCAATGTGATCTTCCTCAAGAGCAACTTCTCTCACTGCTACTTGCTTGTCTTCTCGCAGACTGCTACGTTACTATGTACATAATGGACACCCCTTACATAAATTATGTAACTTGATTTCTCCCCCTGTCTGACAGACACAATTTGCTTAAAAATAAATATGAGCCTGGCAATCTATGTTGCCTATTCTCCTTTTAGCTAACTGCACATGTTATTTATCGTATTGAACTAAAAGGAAAAGCAAAAAAGTTGCTAGTTCAGTTATCATGCAGCACAAGGCTCACATGTTGGAGGTGGGTCATGTACACTTCACATGTATGATAAAATATAGGAGCTTTCAGGAGGGCTTCTATCAAAATAATTATCTAAGCAATTATCTGTGCTATTCAGCTAACTTTTGCATGCGATGGTGTTTCTGTGCTTTTGTGTTCATCAAGCTTACTGCTTTGAGTTCTCTTAGGAACTATTAGACTGACAGTTTTCAAATTGTGCAGAAAAGACAAAGAAAGAGAAAAGGGCTTTTTATAGAAAATTGTGCCTTTATTACAGGTAGTTAATAAGCATTAATATCGTAAAAAATCAATGGGTTAAATGCAGTTGTATGATTTTAACTGGTGCAAAGATTTCGATCCTGTGAGGGTGGCCTGTATTTTCAGGAGGTCGTCTTTAAGGGTCTCAACACTGAAGTTCTTTTCCTCCCAAATGCAATGCTCTGTATGAAAGAGGAAAGGGCAAGCAAACCCTGATGTGCTGTGCTTGTTTGAATTTTGCAAAAAGATTCCTGATCCTGTAGATTAATACAAGCAGGAACATAAACAAACTGTCCCTGAAGTGTGCACTTCAGGATATTTTTGTCATTCAAATTATTATTATTATTATTATTATTATTATTATTATTTTAGTAGCTTGTTGGCTTCTGTAGATCTATATATGTATCAAATTAGATATGTTTTAATTTTGGGGTCCTCAAAGTTCTGTGTTGATGAGCATAGGCTTCAGGAGATAGTATCCATTCAGTTTGGGGTACAGACAGAAGAATGCATACTAATGATTGTATACTTTTAGAAAGACAAAACCTGATTTATTTTGTGTGAGGATTTGTGTCATTCTCTGTCTTCTTTTAGGATATTGTTTACGTTCTAAGAATGTGGGCTTTGTCAAAGGAGAACCTTTGTTTTATGCAAAGGAAAACCTTACAAGGAATAATAAATACAGTCTTTTATTAAAAAGTTTGCTTCTTTGTCATGGCAGTTTTCTTTTAGTGCATCATGGGTGGGGAGAGAAGGACAGTTCATAGGTGGGAAACTCTACTATATTTAGTATCTATATTTAGTGGTTGTATCCTTCTTCCCAGTTACTGGCAAGGCATTGAGAAAGTAAACCATGTGCTTTTGTACTGTCATATTTGATTTGGACTATATTCTCACTGTTGTTTGAAGCTAACATGAAACACAGTGTCTGCATGACCCATTTTAGCAGCCCATTATCATAATTTCACTGTCATATGGCCACTGAGTTAATGTACTTACAAATGACAGAGAAAGTGTGTTACATGACCTTAGGGTTTTCAAAAATTAAATGACGTAGGAGGTCGTATTTCAAAGAATTGTTAAAGATTAGGGTTCTGGGCAGTTGGCTTTTGGCTTTTTTCTTCTCCTCACTTTAAATTGTTATAGCTGCTAAGAAGGTACCTTTATTCCTTGATAGACAAAAATACTAAAATTTTAACTTTTTTCAAGCTCTGGATTTTAGCCATTAGACTTAAAATTTTGAGTAATGTTAAAGGCTGAATGCAGTCTATTTTAATTATTTTAATTATTTTTTTCATTGTAATTCATCCATCTTCCTGGTATAATCTAAGTTAAAATGTCTCTTGTATTGTCTCTTATTTTGCCAGGTGTGGATTTTTGTTTGTTTGTTTTGTTGGATTTTAAAGGAATTATTTTGAATGTAAGAAGCAAAATAAGTATGTTTCCTGGATGGGCTTCAATGGAGCTATCTTCTGGTTGATCACATGATGTGGTAGTACCGGGAATAATTTTGGTTTGAAAAATAACCTTTTTAACAAACGGCTTTCTTAATTTGAGTATAAACCAGATCTGAATGTGTTTCTTAATTTAAACAAGTGACATTGGCATTTTATCAGAGCCCAGTGTCCCCACACTTCCCAAATTTTATGGTGTCATGAACCTACATTGCTAAAACCCACCATAGTGAGTGATTGATGTTTCTTTCATCACAGAAGGGGTTACATTGAGGGTAAACCACAATGGCTATGATATATATTCAGTAAGTGAGGAAATGGCAGGAGAAACCACAAACATGTAGTCCAAGTGGCATATCCTCACCTTTTCCTCATAAAGTTTGGTATCGAAACCAACTGCCTTATCTTTCCTTTACCCTTGTGAAGTTGGAAATCCTGTAGGCAGCACTCTGCATGAAAGGCCTCTCCAAGGCTCTCCTGCTTGAACTAGAGTTTGTACAAACAAATGAGTATCTTTTTTTTCTCGTAGAAATAGACGGAAGTCTGTCTTATTGTAAAAAACCCAACCAACTGAACAAACAAAAACCCCAGCCCTTGTTGGGAGTAATATATTCTGTGAAAGTGAAACTGCGTGACAAGCAGAAGGAATCCCGTAATTTTACTTAAGGACTTATTTGGCAATGCTAGAAACATAAAGTGAGACAAGAATGTCCCTAAGCTAGAT